>NC_079290.1:68890716-68920716 GCF_023638135.1 Falco biarmicus
ATCAGGCCATAACTTAGATAAACCCCCTTTCTAATTCTTGGAGGAGGCCTGTTACCCAAACTGCATATTTAACCTTTATTTTGTTTTCATGTTTATTTCTCCCAGTGTTTCATTTCTTGGTTTGCTCTTGTTTGTTCACCACACTACTGCAGCACTAAGCAGTTTATTTTAGTTGATGGACATTTTTTTTCTTCCATGGCTATTGTATCTCTGTGAAATTCAAAGCTAATGTGAAAAAGAAGCTTCCTTTCCATTCTGAAAAACCTAGAATTGACTTAATTAGTTTAGATTTCCAGCATTTCTATTTCTCGGTGAATTAGGGTGGAATACAGGATTTCTTTATTATTGTGATTGCAGTGCATGCTGCAGGAAAATAGCCAAGTAGGATCCCTCTAAGCTAATAGTCACAGTGCTGCTTATCGTTGTCTGCATTTTCCTCTCTGCAGCAGGGCCAGTTTTAACCACCTAAAGAACTGGGAACTGTGTGAATGTCTAGATTTGCAGTAGTAATATTTTTGCTTTTCTATATAAGCCACAGTTGTAATTAATTTTATTTTAAAGCAATTTTTTCTTATTTGAAAATACTGGTTTCATATTCAGCTTTTGCCCCCCCCCCCTTGTTATTTAAATGTAGAAAGTGAAAGGTAAATGTAGTGAATGAAAAGAACGGATGCTTTCCAGACCGGGCCCGATCCAAAGCCCAAAAGAAGTATATGGAATAGCGTGCCATTGACTTTCATGGAACAGCACTTGGGCCATGATGTCTCATACAATGTAGTCACATGGCAGGATTTTTTAATTATTATTTTAAAATAGAAAAAATATTTATTAGTTGTAAGTAACCACTGTGTGCTGAAATCAAAAGATGAAAATTCAGTGCAAAAGTGTGAACGTGAATTTCCCCCATCCAGTTTTGAAGTGTTAGTGTTTGTGGAATGTGGGTTGTTTTTTTGTTAGTTCCTGTTTGTTTGTTTTTTTTTTTTTTTGTTTTGTTTTTTTTTTAAGTAAGAATGACTTTAAATGATTTATAGCTAGATATTGTGAAGATAGTACAACAGACTGAATAAAAGAAGGAGCTCTTTGCGAAATGGTTAATAGGCCTTATTGGCAAATCATCACCACTGCAAGTGTCATAGTTACAGCTCAGCTTTAAAGTATATGAATTTAAAACCTAACTATTGTGACTAATATTTATTTCAAAGTACAGAATGTGTCACAGCAGTAGGGCATCCTATTATTAATGAAGTAAACTCTGGCTGTAATAATTTTTGGTATGAGGTTGTTGTGCTTATGTTCCTGGCTATATAAAAGTAACAGTGAAACATGCCTTTTTTCAGTTGTATCTTGCTGTAACATGTGAAATGACTCGTTCTCAGGAAGAGCCATATGGACAAGTTGTTCCATATTAAACTACTACAGTATAACTTTGAGTTGGCCTCATATGCTATAAAGTGTCTGGTTAAAACACCAATTTTAAAGACTTTTTTCAATTCTGTTCTACTTTTAAAATCAAATCAAGTTGGGGCATGGCTCTTCCAAGTAATGTATTCAGGTTGGAATTTCTTAATTTGAAAAAGTTCATGAATTCTTACCTGCTGTTTCATCACTGCAGTGCTGAGGCTTTGCAAGGACCACATCTAGGTCTTCCTCTATTTTAAATATGCTTTGCACTGCATACAATTGCATACTACGTTACATGGTTCTGCCATGAAGGTTTTTTTTTTCTCCGATGGTGCCAGCTTATACTCCAGATCTTAATTTCACCAAAGGAATTTGCATAGGTCCCACTGACTTCAAATTTAAGAGTAAAAGCTGCAGAGGAGTCCTGTTAAGGCAGACAGGTTTGTACAAAAGATACATAGCCAACATGTTTTTTTCACGTTTCTTTTCTTTTTTTACTCTCAGAGAGGCACCTGCCACTGCAAAGGGACACTGCAGTAGCTTCCAAATCAGGGGCATTCACTTTCTGTGCTTATGAAAGATTGGTTTTTTTCCTACCCTCTAATTCACTACTTAAAAGCCTTTTTGAAATAAAAAATAAACACAAGAATGGTATTTCAGAGTAATCTTTTTTTGCCTTAACATCTGGTAGGTGAAAGGAAAAATGCCTGTGCATTTTCAAAACAAAATGAAAAAGCTATCTTTGCTGTTAAGTTTTGAATTTTAAACGACCTTCATTCAGGGAGAGGGATTTCCCTAGCTTCAGTTTATCTTCAGCAGAATATCGGTAGCTCATGTGTAAGCTTGTGTTTTGTCCTTTTTGTTTTGGTAGCATTTTCCAGTTGAAAAGAAGAGTGAACTCCCAGTCCTCTGCCTTTTCCAAACCTCTAGTTTGTAGTTGTACTTATCATCAATATTGTAGGCCCTGACACTCTGCAGCACTGTCACTGTATATACTGTGAAGGCAGTAAAAATGAGCACTAATCAATCTTTCAGGGAGAAGCAATGAGCATTAGAAGGCCACTATCCTGTGACTAAACACACCCCTTTTATGGAGTGTTGGTGCTAATAAAGGACAGCTTATTACTGAGGCAGAGACCAAAGCTTGGGTGAGGTCAACCATGACTGGCAGTCATCAGTCATTCTTAATGATACTTTTTCCCGTGCTTTCTAAGGGATTCTGAGCAGAGTGCAAATCATTCGGGGTCATCCATAGTTCATGTACCCACAGATGGCAAAGGTTTTGAAAGACTTTAGTTTAAACTTGTTGGTTTTGTTTTTTGTTTTTTTTTAAATGTTACTCAAGTAGGCAAAAAACCTCAAACAAAACAGATTTTTGCTCATTTGGAATGTTGTATTTTCTTTCACTCTAATAGATGTTTTACACACTAGAGTACTTGTGCATTATAAAGAACTACATAAATTTATTTTTATGACGTCTGTCTTCTTTAATTATTACCTTTGATGTCTATTGGTGACTAAAGAGAGCTTAACAGGATTTCTTTCCCTTCTTAAATTTCGCAAAGTGAAACTCAGCCAGTCCCTGACAGATGTCTGTTCCTCACCTTCAGGATTATTTTATAAATCCCTTTCTGATGAGCGGAAGTGTCAAATCAAGGACAGGTCATAAAGTAAAAGTATAAACCTTTTAAAGGGAGACCTTGGTAATATATAAACATTTTGCACACTATCTGAAATTTTATGGACTTAAAAAAATGATATTTTAGCAATAGGAAGGCAAAAGTTGAATACACCAAGCAGTGTGCACGTGTTTTAAAACACACACTGTTCCCTTGCTCCTTATCTTTCTTTCCATAGTCAAATTTTACATATATTGAGAAAATAGCTGTGCTATCTGTGGGGGCTGTCACTAAAGTTTGGTTTTCAAAGGTTCTCACTATTCATTTACTTTGAAACTGGTGCCTTTTTCGTTCCTTGTTTTTACATTCCTCAATTAAGCACTCTTTGCACCACCTTGAAGTTGGTGAGTGGGTATATTGCTGCTGTGATCTAGACAACTGCTGTCATTTTCAGCTGGTTGAGATTATCTGAGATTTTAGTTGAGCAAAACTGTTAGTTTACTTCTAAAAACTGAGGTAAACTGGATGATTTTGTGTATCTACTGACAGGTCCACACCACCATGTAAAGAAATACCTTACAGTAATACATTACTTTATAATGTAAAATCCTGATGACAGGTTGGAGGGCAAGGGAATGTATGTGGTTAAATGTACCTACATACATGCATATGAATGTATATGGGCTTTAAAGGTTGGTTATAACCAGTGGTATAATTTTTACAGTTACAGATTATTTCCTTTTTATTTTCATCTTTGTACTGTTAAAAAAGCCAAGCATATACAGTGTGCATAAACCGAAGAATACAGTTTCACTTGATTAACACTAAAAGCTCTAAAAGCTCATGTGTTTCCTGGTCTGTCTGTACAGCACTGAGCACAATAGGACCCTGTCCCATTTAGAAATATTTTAAAGTTTCCATATTTTGTAATATAAAGTAGTAACATGCTGAGGGGAAGGGGAAAAAGGTAAATAATTTTTTTTAAAGGTCAGAGGTTTTTTCTGCTATGTTTTTGTGGCTAGTAAAATTGTCTGATAGAGTCCGTCATGGCTGACGAAGTGAATGCTTACTTTCCTTGTTAAAATTTGCATCTTCTTTGTGTCCTGGTTAAAAACTCAAGTTAGTTGTGTGGTACCACAATTACACATCATGTCTGAGGCTTTGGGGGAGTTAAACAAGTAATTGAAGAACCAGTCTGATTGGTACATCACTAGAAATGATGGAAAGCATATGGAAATTACTGATTGAGAAATAAACATTTATACAGCGTTCCAGCTGATAGCAGTGGTCATTAAGGCTTGGATAAGGAAAGAGCAATAGCGCTTTTGTGAGCGAGCCCCCATCCCAGTGATACTCTCTATTAATTGCTGGTGAAAAAACAACCAGTGCTAGAAGGCAGCTTACCTGGCACAAAGACCCTGAACCAGCAGCTAGCTTCCTGCAGTCACAGGGGTGTGCCCATGTACTGCCCGTTGCTAGATCTGGACCAGAGGCTAGGATTCATCCAAGAAATACTTCTGGTTAAGGCTCTGTGTATCAGACAAAACCTTTTATTTTCAGTTACACAGAGTTCTGGATGGTGAGAAGGAGGCATGAGAGCATCCACCTGAGGAGGAAGATGGTGAAATTTGCATCCTGTCACTGCTGGGTTGAGGGCCTCCAGGAAGTCTAGGCTAGCCTTTTTGGTTAGCTTCACATGTAGGAGTGGTATTTTAGTGCTCCATGGTGCTATTTCTCTCTCTGGTCAGGGGATGAAAGTCACCTTTGGGTTCAGTGTCTATCATGTTGCTTTGCAGATAGAGGATAAACAAAAAGCAAAGCTAATCTGTGATTGCATCTCATCAAGGTGATGCATAAGTTCAGCCTTTCACACAGGCATAATGCTGGGTTTTAGATACTGCATATCCTCCATATCCCCCCTACCCCCACCCCACCCCCATTTTGAGATGTTTAGTTTTTTTCTTTGTATCTGAAATCCTTTATTTTGTCTTTACAGTCTGGTTGAATAGGAATCGTTTAGTTTATGCAGCTTTGTGCTTTTTCTCTACAGCTTGTATCTGCATGAATGTGTTGCAGCCTGATGCGAGTTCATTCGATTAAATAAAATGCTTAAATTGTAATCCGTGCAAAATGATCATATTTGAAACACTTGATGTCTCGGTGAGAATCCATTTAATAGTGATCAGATTTAAATGATTTAACACAGTGGTGGTGGTGGGAGGTGGGGGAGGGAAATACAGTTTCGAGACGTTCCTGTATATAAAAAAAAGATTAAACCAAATTCAGATATGTCTTTCTCCCCCTTCTCTCTCTCTCTCTCTCTCTCTCTCTCTCTCTGAGCAGTCAAAAGATATACTGTATCCCCAGTGAAAGGGTGCTTTCAATCCAGTTATCCACTTTACCCAGTCTCAGTTTCCAGAACCTTCCACACCCCCCCTGGTTAAACCACTAAGCCTTTGATTCCTTCCTGATTACACTATGCAAGACATCTATCAAACACTGTCTTATCTGTTTGTAAGGCAGCTCAGGCCTCAGATTTAAGTCATGGGTTTTGGCTACAAGTTGGAGTGTGATTAATAATTGACTAATGTAGCTTTTATTTATCACAGGCTAGCACATTTCACCATTACCGAGTTAATTTATGTTAAGTGTAAGCTGTCGTTCAATCTGTTTTTCAACTTTTTTTTTTTTTTTTTTAAATCCTAAGTCTATCTTTCACTTTTTGAGAAACAAAATCCTTACACAGGGCACAGTCTTACTTCGTGCCAAAAAGTTGATTTCCTTTTCAGTGGAGCCATACATCACCAGCCCTCCCAGCTGCAGTGTCAGCCCCTGACAGAATGACATGTGTCATTTATCAAAGGGGCCAGGCCGGGCCTTGGGAAACGCACACGACAAAGCCTGAGAGAGTTCATTTCGCAGTCCCCTCCTACCCTCTGCGAGCCTCTTGCCAGGAAAGCCTGTGATGTTTCTGTCTTCGCAGCATTACTGTAAGTCCTTCAACCTTCACAGAATTAACCCTCGCTGCTGCCACTGCTGCTGCCAGCCCTCCCTGGTGCTGCCGGAGGTCCCCCTGGGGAGCTGTGATGCCCAGGTGCCATGCCAGCCGGCCGACATGCAAAAATAACGTGCACTGGGTTGCTCCCTCATCCATTTCCCCACTCCTCCTGGAAAAGACTTCCTCTTTTTTTTTAATTTTTTTTTTTTTTAAATCCCATATATTCTACACTCTAAGAATTAAAGTCCTACGTTTTTCTACAGCAGGACAAGGTCAAAGACATAAAGAATAAGGTAATAAAACATTTCAGTCATGAAAAAAGGGTTGCCACTGTCCTATGCACAGGTAGAGATTTGTGCTTCTTCATATAAGGCAGTGAATGAGACAGAGAGGGAGTCTTCTTCCTGCTTAAATTCTCCATCGGGTTATTCTGAAACCATGTGCTGAAATAAATACAGTGGGTAGTTTCTCTGTATGCTACTTCACAGCGCCCGAGCCGCACAGCACCTGCACAGAGGAGCTGACCTGGTAGGACGCACTGCGCTCCTCCTGAAACTCATCTGTCAGCTAGAGGGGGCAAGGTGAGAAGAAAGAAAAGTTGATAGCATTTAACAAGGAAAAAAATAACCCCAAAACCTCAAGGTGTCGCTTGCACTGAATAGTTTAATTTCTGTAATATAGTTGCCTCAGTCCTGCAGCCCAGGGGATGACAAAGGAGTTAAAGCAGAAAATAATCTTCTGTCAAATGAAGAAGAGTGTATTTTCAAAATATAACAATGTTTTTGCAAAACCAAAACTTTTGTTTGCGTGTGTCTGTGGTGAGTGTGTTTTAAGTGGCTGAATTTTACATCTTGATCATGTACAAAGAATGTGAGAAAGTTATTGTCTCCTCCCCTTCCCCCACCAAATCACTCTTTGTACTTTGCATAGTTCCTACCACACTGAAGTTATTTACAGCATCAGATATCATTTAAAGAGATAGCTAAGGAGACGGTAGCCTCAGCTAGGAACTTTCCAGAAAGGAGTCCTATAAATTAGCCATTGCTCAGGAGTGGCTGTTTTCTAGTCAGGGCTGGTCCTTTCATTTGTCTACATAAGGCTAATTTATTTTTGCAGCCAGATGTGGGCTGACAGCCATCACTCAGAGCTTCCTTCCCCCACTGTTAGGAGGTCGGGAAAACAGTCACGTTTCCCATTTTACAGAATCCCCATCAACATTATTGAAGATGGATGTATCTTTAAAGCAAAGATTGATTGTGGATATCGGAGTTATGGTGTCATTTATCATAGTGAATATTATTTAGACTTGGATTGTACAAGGCTGTAACTTGAGACACAGCCAGGGGAGGGACAATCTGGAAACGAGGATCCATGAACTTTAATGGATGGATGCTTTTTCAAAGCTCCACTCACTATAGCATGATTTACTTTTCTTACAGAAAGGAAACAAGCATTTCAGTTTTAAAGGGCCAGCATGCTGTCTTGTCCTCTTAGCGGGTCCTTCACAGAGACATCCGAGACTTAAAGCTGAGACAATAAATAGACATTGTGTCTGAATGTTATATGTATATAAGTGCTTTTATGCTAAACATATCTAGGTGCACTTGAGACTCTTGTTTGTGTGAATTATACTAGTTACGTTCTCAGTTGAAGGGATAGTGTGCCTGAATAATGCAAAATATTGATTATAGAATGCTGTGATCTGAAATTTCAGAAGCTCCAAATAAATTGCATTACAACTAGCATTGTTACATTGCCATGTTCATCTCTTCTGGGAGAGACAAAGAGCATCTAGACTGCATATTCACTTACTGCTTGAGGTATCTTACGGAAGTGGAGTGTCTAGTAAATTGCGCATGTACCTGGTGGAGCATCAACTTTCTTAGTTGTTGAGAAATGCAGCAGACCTCAACAACCTTGTGCATACTGCGCTTACATTTCACTTCTATGTAAAATTAAGAAACATAGATCAGGACCTTGCGGGTGAAAACATACCTTGTATTTTCAGAATATATGTTGCAGAAAACTGCTTACAAGCTGCTGAAAATCTGAAGGCATGGTTCAGCTGTTATTTCTGAACTAGTAACACCAGCATGCCAGCGTGCTTCATGAATCTATTAGAAAGTTTCACACTTTGGAACAGGACTTTTGTTTTGTTTTTTTTTTAAATGCATTAACTTGAATTTGGAAAGTGCTCAACTGACTTCAATAAAGGAGGTTGTTGTTAAAACCAGTATTGTAGGTCTAGATACAGCGCGAGCAGGTGTCAAGCACACTTGCCCCACATGTTCTGATAGCTCGGTCCCACCTTGAAACCTTCTTCCTGTAGCATCATTTTCCCAATTACTTTGTTCAGGTAACTGCCTGCCCCCCAGGTGAAACTGCTTATCTTCCATTTCCATCTGATCTCTGATTTTCTGATTTCGACTGATACCTTCCATTTCCCACTGATTCAGTTTTTGGAGTTCTTTTTCATGCTTCTGATCATAGCTTGGGTCCCTCTTGACCTGGCCCGCCCTTCAGTGGGTCATGTATCACAGTTTGGGAATTACTGTATCATACAAAAAAATTGCATTGGACAGCAGTTTATTCATGTAGGCTGACGTATCTTCTAAGAGGAAGGTAGGTCTCACCACACTTCTCCCTGGTGAACTCCTCACATACTAGCATTTAAGGCAGCACTTCCACAAGGATATACTAAAACTTGCACCAAACTATCTTCTTGGTGTTTTTTTTTTTCTTTAAACAAAACCAGAAATCACTTTGCTGTCATAAACCAAATTCAGTATGAGAGTTTTCGTATGAATAGTCAAACCCAAGAGTTTCAAAAAAATCTAAACAATAGAAACAATTATGAACATCTGTTTTTGAATGCATATGTATTCTGTACATAACAAATGGAGAAATACTATTATCTAGGACAATGAAAGGGTATTTCCCTTTCTGTCTGAACACTCTGGGATGAATATGGCCTTCCATGTAGAATCATGGTTTGAGGCGTTTGGATTTTTTTTTCTTCTATTCATGAGATTAAAATGAGGATATCCCCCCACCCCCCCAAGTCCAGATTTCAGTTTCAGGGACACTAGTATAAATCCTGAGAAATCTATTTTTTACACCTGTGCAGCTGAGATCAGAATGCTTCTGTGAAGGCCTGCTATATTTACTTATACATAAAAAGTATTTTTCTCTTGCTTGAGAAACACACAAAATGTCTTCAAAGAGGAAGCAGTTTATCAAATTCATATTAATCACAGCATCAATAATGTTGACCGGGGTCAAGTCATTACACTAAATATATTGTAACCATTATTAATGCATGTAGCCCAGTGCCATAGCTATGATATAAGACTGCTGTTTCCTGATTAAAAGCTGTTTGGTGATGCAGAGATTCAATACAGATTCTCCCTGCCTTGTGGTGACTGACAGTAGCTTCTGGTATTCTGCTTTCTTCTGACAGTGGAGTATATTAACATGAACACACCTTACAGAGGGGGCTACAAGAAGTGCAGAATGCAGGAAACAAAAGTGTCTAATTTCAGCAGCCACAACTGTGCATCCATAAGGCAGCCAAATTTATCATGGCACATTATGGAGTGCAGCAAATGTCATGAAAACCATTGTTTTTTAATTTTTTTCCCTGAGAGTCTGAATGAGGTGATTTATGGTAGTTATCCATCTTAAGGGTCATCCATCAACTTTTAGTTGCTAGGCAATCAAACCAACAGCTGTTTGCTTTGAATCAAGCTGAAAAGTTGTCAGTCATCACATGCAGGTATGACCTTAGTGGTTAAAAGCATTATCATGCCTGCAAAATTAAAGAGACAAAGTCCTCATTCTCCCTTTCCTGTAACTTGGTTCATTACTTGCCATGAGCAACACAGGTAGTGTTGGCACCAAAGCTTTTATTTAAGGCAATGCTTGGGAATATCCCAATGCCAGAGATGCTGGTCTTGGCATCACAGGAATATTCACATACTCACATAGAAGTTCCTTGTAGAGAAACATTTTCAGCAGGGCAGTTTCTCAGATGTGAACACATCTTTCTGAACTCAATCTTGTTGGCACATTTAGAGTTAAGGGTAGATCTTGAGCAGCAAAACTGTTGTAAAAGGCTGTTTGGTTGATTTGGTGCATGTCTCACAGCTGGGGTAGTAAATGGTGCAAGGTGTAGTGTAAACAAGGCTAAGCATCGTTACTGTTTTACTGCGTCCCCTTACAGTGGGGCTAGAGGACACAGTGGTGAAACCTCCTGAATTATGCGTACACCATTCCACCATGTTTGTTACTATAAACAGAGCAATATCACTTGTGATTTGGAGGCACTATATTTGACAGTGTAAGAACAACCCAGATGTAATATGAGGACATGAATCTGTTTCCATTCCTTGCTTCTGGTCTTCTGTTAAAATCACTTGCAAGGAGTTCTTCCAATTGTCATTCGGTTCCACTGGCAGCCATTCCCTATTAAACAAGTTTGTAACAACGCATAAGGGGAGTGGATTCTGCGAGGGATTCTAGAAAATACTGAAGAAAGTTGGAGGTAAATTGTTGAAGAGACAAAAATGCATGATTTCTCAATAAATGTACAGTTCCTAACTTTGCTTTTAGTTCCTGATACTGGAAAATTGCATGCATCTCCAGTGCTGTAATCTTGAGCCATGGAGCTGCTGGCAGATTGACAGAGATGTGGCAAGTGGTGAGAAATGCTCTGTGTGAAAGTGCAGAGTGGAAGTGAGCCATTTTTGGGAAAAAACTGCCTTCAAGCCCATTTTTACCAAATCTAGCCAGAGGACTACCTTTACCTATTAATAAACTGTTTCAAAGAACTCAACCACGAGCTGCAGCTGTTGAGGTGGAAGTGTTCTGCAGAGAAAATATTTGTTACCATGGGGGGTTTCTGCTAGACCTCAGACATTTCTTCCGAAGAGGTGTGTTTTACCTCGGTGTTAATTCAGACACACTTGTAAAGCTGAGGCTGGTCCTGGTGAAAATGACACATGGTAGTTGTGGATAAATCTTACTTTTCCCAAACATTGTATCTTATTCCTCTAGTCTGTGTGAAACAGTAATTGTCTTGTCTTCCCAGGGATTCTGCAATGTGCTAAGTAATCATGGTAAGAAGAGACTCCTCATTCTGATAAATCTTGTATAATATTTCAAATTTTAGTTACGTAATTACCCAGTAGTCTTTGTTCCCTTAACATTCTTTGACACTCATATGTGGGTAAATTGGGCTGTGCACCTATTTAGGTGTCACTGAAACTAGTAGTGAACAATCCTGCTCTTGGAATCACTGTGTCATCTGTGCGGGCTGTTGCATGGGCTCTCGTTCGCATAACATCTGAGCACCTTCCAAGTGTTAATGTAAAATAGATGTGCAAAATACTCCTTGTAGTGAATGCATTGATGGGTGATAAGCATTTTCATAACATCCTCACCATCGTATTTTCACTTATCATGTAGCTCGCACCAGGTGGCTTGTTAGCAGTTGCTAATGAGTTTGTTGTAGTGTGGGAGGTTCCCACGTTGAGAGCTACACTTGCAGTTTTGTTCCCTTGCTTGTGCTGTTTCCAAGACTTGTGTGTGTATTCCTAACGTTATTTTGAAACACTTCTAACACTTAATTTTGTTCTCCACAGAAACAAAGATGCAGAAAATGTGTGAAACAAAGTTTCTCATGATGCATCTATTTCTGTTTGTATCTTTAAAAAAAACCCGTAATACTCTTTCCTCCCATCATAGTATTATTTTCTGTATGTCTTCTCAGTAAAGTAGATTAGTAACAGTGTAAGTCCTAAATGGATCTCCTGACATCTTTGACTCCCTTCCATTTACAGCAAGCAAAACCTGCTTTTCTACTCTATTTTTTTTTAAGATAGTAACTACTATAGCTGTAGAGAGGGAAAGTTGATGTAGGTTTTACAGGAAATTTAAGGAGAAAACGATCACTTTGGGACAGATAGTAGTACCCTGTCAAGTATTATCCCATCTGCAGTAGAGTAGTAAAACTCGTAGTGGGAAAAGGTGGCAGAATCAGGCTGTTTGATCACATTTAATCTATGAAGTGCCTAACCTAGCTCAGTACGTAATCCACCTGTCCACATCGCCAGAGGGACAAAATGAAGAATTTAGACTGCTGTTGAACAGAATGAATTTCCATAGTGGATCAACCTAATGTTACAGTGATGACACGTGGTAATTTGATAGTTACCACATAATAACAGGAACAATGCAGTACATACAGTACTGGGTAACTCCACTGGATGCACAGTAATTACATGGCAACTCGCTGACTGTTAACACTTTGTCGCCTGATTACTGTGCACTTAACTTGTGTCAGTGATGTAATTAGCACAGGTGTTTCTGCAGTTGAGGTATATCCAATAGACTGCCATGTACTTTATTTTCAACTCCTTGGCCTCTATATTTACAAAGTGGTTGTGTTCTATGTAACATGAAGAATTTTTTTTATCAACCTGCAGAGACATGCCTCTGTTCTGAATTTTGGTGCTCTCCAGAGCCAGTGGGTTTCCTTTACTGATGCACTCCTAGGAAGGAAAAAAAAAAAGAAAATAAATTTCTAAAATTAGCCGTATGTTCATGTATCTCTGGCAGTCCTGTTCGTGTCTGCCACATTTAGTTGTACTGAAATGGAGTTTTAGAATAAAGTTAATGCTCAAGTGATAAGAATGTGATTGAGTAATGTAGTGGGAATGGCTTTGTATTCAAGACAAATGGAGCATCAGCTACACTTGGGTGGTTTTGCTTGGTTTGTCTGAATTAAAGGTAGCAGATCACATGAACATCTAAATCCTGGATTTCCTTATTAGCTAGATTTCTGAACACTCTTTGGCTTTGTGTGTAAGTTACATTTATATATTTGTAAAATTGCTTCTGTTATTTTTGATTTGAGAAACAAGCATTTTTTTGTATAGAGGCTCTGAGTCAAGATCAGAGCCTGTTCAGTTAGATGCTGTTTAGAAGCATTGAGCGCAGACTCCACTCCCAGAGTATACAGTCATAATGGAGAAGGTTAATATGCAATAAAATGTAAGGAGAGACACTATAAAGGTGAAGTCTTGTAGCAAGCTTTGTAGGGTTAGGAGTACAGTCCAACACTTTCTTCAGCACTCTGTCCCTCACTAAATCACACCTATCCCTCTAGACTAGGCAGCTTCTAGCTAAGTCACATTTCCACTGATAGCTCATGAGCTGCTCTTTTCTTATCCTTTCTTGCAATTATGATCACTTGTATGTATTCTGTTACAAGCAGTATGTAGCACATGATTTATATTGTATTTTGCTAAATTATATCATGCTTGAAGAGTAGTTCTTCATTTGAACTTTTAATTTGCTTCATCAGGGATCAGGTAGATGGAGTGAAAACTTAGTTGGATGATCAAATAAACACGTCATCAAATCCATCATCTATCTGGGACAGAGGTAAATTTTTATCATTAGTTTGTTTTTGTTCTTTTACCTTAATAGGGAAGTAATGAGCAGCATCTGCTATTAGGAGGTTCCCAATTTGCAGTAGATCCTGATGAAGGTCAGTTCACTTCCTCAGGTGAATGGCCCTGTTCCTCAGATTAACTGTTCAGTTCACACATGGAAAGCCCTCCTTCATGTGCTGTACTTCCAACTTAACTTCTTTCAAGGTTTGTCCCTTTGTATAGTATTTTCTGCATGTAAAGAGCACACAAAAATAAAACATTAGTATGCAGAAGAAGGAATGAACCAAGAATATCCCTGCAATGCTCTGCACTTTAAGAAATAATCTGATTTCTTCTTTTGACTCCTCCTAGAGAGGGTTTCTAGGCTGGAGAATACTACATGTAGCAATTGTAGTAAAAATTCTGCGAAAGGCATAGTCTCTGTAATTCTTTTCCCCAGCATAGTGTCACCCTGCCCATTTCCATCTTTCTATACTTTTGATTGATTGTTGCATGCTTGTATTTTATATGCATCTTACTAAAGCCCTGTGAGTTTACGGTGCTGTCAGTACTGTGGTACACTTGCTGAGACCAAAGATGCAGCAAACCTAACTGTGAAAATTTGTGACTACTGCCATTGTTTTGCTGCTGCCCTTCTGCTGAAGGCTGCCACTCCCACAGCAGTGGGGATTACCTCTCCTATCTTCAAACAGAACACATCTCCATTCCTCAGAGGCTTCTGTGCAAAGTCTTGGCTTCATAGCATGAATCGATTTTCACTGACAGTCTACACCAGGTGCAGATAGACTTGTTCTCAGAAATGAGCAGAGCTTTAGCTAGCCCCTTTTTCACAAACTAAATGCAGTTCCTTGGAAGTGCTTTGTGTCTGAGCATCTGTGTGGCTGCTGTACAGGTGTACAGCGATATATTAGAAGCGATACATTTCCTTTAGAAACTTGATGTTCTGTAGTTGGAGCTACATTCTGGCATGCTAGCATTGAAATAGTTTAGATGTTTCTTGCACCAGCAGTGCATCCTGTCAACCTTCATCTTTGTCTAGCATGCTAAACCACTGAGGGTAAATCTATTCCTAAGTTTCCCTGCTTCCCAAAGAAAATAGTCTCAAAGATTTTTTTTCTTCTTTTGAAAACAAGATGACTTGGACTTTCTTTAAACCAACCTTTCCCTCTATGCTCCTGATTCAGTAGCACCAGGGATCTGCTACTTCACTGCTCTTTTCTGCAGCTTACTTTTTTCAGCAAGTGAGATGCTGAGATGTGCAATCACAATATACAGTTTCAGGGATGCAGTAATGGGCGGTAAGCTATGGAAGGGAAGGGCAGGCAGAAGTGTAGCTGCATGGTGAAAAACAAGTTGGAGAGCATTCATAATGTAATCCTGATATACCCTGAGACTGAATGGCTAAATTCAGATTTCTTTGTTTTTCCTGTGATATATCCTTGTTGCAAGTTTCCTATGTGAGAAAACAACCTCTACTATTCTATTCAGATATAGTGGTTGCATTTTCCAGTGGTTATGCTCTTCTCGAGACAGCTGAAAAGTTCTCCAAAAGCTTAGGTGAAGATTATGTGATTTCACCTGTACAGGAATTGATTCTTTCTTGATAATATATTTTGGTAAGACCCTTTTCCTTCTTGTTAAAAAGTCTGTACCTTGGTCTTCCATTTTCCTGTTTTCATTGGCCCTTCCTAGGTGTAATTTCAGTTTCTTCATTATTGTTGGCCACGATGAACAAGTGAATGAAGCAAGCAAACCAAAAATGATAGTCAGAACCTCTCCTTGTAGTCTTTTGGTTTTTTTCCCCCAAATAATAAATGTGGTGAAGAAAGACAACACCATTCTTTCATCTTTTTCCTTTTTTTATCTGCACTTCTGGGGCCTATTATCTAGCCTAAGGAAAGCTTATGAGTGTGTGTGTGTCTATTTATGTATAAATAAACTTGTGAGTAAAATTGTGTAGGGTGATAGTAAAACATCTACTTAGTTCATTATATTGTGAAGGACAGGGCCAAAACCTGAACGATTGTGCTCTTTGAGAAAGGTGTGTATACAACCACATGTATCTTAGCGACATTTTACTGCATTTTGATTTTTATCTTTTTAGAGCTTGTGCAGGGTGTAATGGGGAAAAAAAATCTTATTTTCTTCTTTTCTTCTCAAGAGGCTCTGCCACACAAGCCAGGTCAATTTCAGGGCTCCTGCTCAAGTTTGCTGAAGCTGCCAGTTGAGACTAAGAAAATCGTAACACTTATGAACTTGGTTCCTCTTAGTTATGCATATACAATTTGGGGTACCTCATTTGCAGCCAGTGGATTCACAACTGCATCACTGTCAAACCAGTGGAAGCGCGAGCAGAATCAGATTTACAGGATCTTTGAACTCCTTAGTGATTAATGAAATTCATAATTCTGGAAGTGTGACAGGAGGATAATCTCAACAATATTTCCCCCTGCTTTCTGTGGGTGAAGGGATTTGAAGCTAGCAGTGGAAGTTGGGGGTCCTGACCTGTTCCATTATGGCAATTTGCTTGTTCAGGCTCGAATCTCCCAAGTAAATCCCTTCTTATTTGCTGCATGCACCTGTACCTCATGCTTCTGTAGCTGGAGGAGATCCGTCATGCTAGAGAGTTAAACTGTACTTCCACTATTCAGAGTCTGGCCAAGAACCAGAGTATTCCCTTATTTTAAGCTAGTCCTGAAGGAACACTGCCAATTCTCAGCATCTTCAACATTGCTGTTGAAGGCTGGGAATTAGAAGACCTGGATTCTGTTCCTGTGCCTTAGCTTTTGCACTTGTAAAATGAAGTTAGTAGTAGTTGCCTTTCTGTGTTAAAATTTTTGAGATTTACGTACAAAAAAGCATAACATAATTGTGAAGATGACAATCTTGTAACAGCGTAGAGTGGCTAATGAATACAGGAAGGTGTTCTCAGGTTTGTTTGCTGTTTTTTTCCCAATAAACCTCAGTGTGGAAAGAGATATTGCCTATGCAGCAGTTGTTTTTTCTAACAACTGCTATATATACCAGTACAGAGATCATGTAGCTTTTAGACAGATCTGCCAAGATCTCTTTAGATGCCACCTCATCACCATGGTTGAGAGTTTAGGTTTCTGAATAGAAGTTAGACAGATCAGTAATTACTGTGGTGGTCTGGTCATTTGTTGTTAATGGTTGGTAATATGTTTTTTAAAAACTGGTGGCTATGCTTTTTATTATTTGCATTATGACCAGCCATGCAACTGGAACTTTCAGGTCACGCTGTGATTTGAAGTTTAGTAAGAATGAGGAAGAACAAGCTGCAATTAATAAGTTGTGAAGAGACTGATTGTTGCAGCTGAAATGGCGAACTGTTGTAGTTACCCAAAAAAGATTGGGAAGTGGTGACCTAATTATCACCCCATGGAGAATGAGGCTGGTCTTAAATTTGTGAAATATCCCTGTTTTACAACACTGACTATAAGAAAGAATTCTGTTAAAAGTTAATGGAGGAGTTCCAATGGAACCCTATTAGATTCTTCCTCCATTAAATGACTGATATAGACTTTTAATGGATGTTTTAACTAGGCATTGTTATCAAAAGGACTATTGCACAAATTAAAACCAGGCCCATAATCAGTGAAGAGAAGCTGGATTTACTCCTCTGCCTTTGGCACAGAGGAGTCTGTGTGTGCAGCTGAAGGGATGGAGAAAATGGTGAAGGAGAGTAAGATAGTAGAAATATTAATTAGAAAAGAGAAATTGAACATTTACATTTTCAGAAACATGCTAAAGTTGGCCAGTGAAAATACTGTATAGGCAAAGTAGGTGACAGAGACTTTTTTGGGACAAGAAAAGGGGAAGGGTCTTCTCTCAAGAACTGTGATAGTTCTCCATTTAATGATCCAGTTTTGGTAACATTATTGTGCCAGCATAAGGCCTGATCCTGCAAGATACTGAGTGTCCTGGAATTCCATTAAACTGAGTGAGAGTTAAGGGGTGGGCTTGCTTCTTACAGAGCCTGGATATCATAAACTCATCTACTGTAATGCGGATCCTGGACAGGTGGCAGTATCTGTTCATTCTGAATATAAGGCCACATTTTTGCACAACTGTAAAAAAAGTGGTTTGTGGTAGAGTCAATGTAAAAGATACTTGATTTGGAGCTGTCTCCTGTCACCTGCTATGGTGGCAGTATGAATTGTTTACATAGTGAGTGGAGGATTTGACGTTTGGTTTCGAGCTAAGATGTTGGCTTGGTGTTACGGTATTTTCAAGTTTTCTTTTAGGAAGCATCAGGGAAAGGGTTTGCTGTCTCTGAAGTTAAAGCATGTGAAATTCTGGTTTCTGACATTCTTTTTCTTTCCCATGCAGAGTGCATGCCTTTCTGTAGTGCCCCTGCAACGACCTCCTCTCTAACCTGGACAGATTACCGAGGGGTCATTTGGTTTCCATCCTTGTGTAGCCATGGCCATCTCATTTAAAGGGACCCTGCCACATAGTTCTTTAAGTCCCCTCTGTGGTAGAGTGACAGTTATGTATTCTGTTAGCAGATGTCATCTTAGTTATTTCCCTGGTCCTTCCAATGAGTGAAAACTGTGTTTAAAAAAACCCCAAAACAACCCAAAAGAAAAACAGAGCAAGGTAAATCATTGCTGTCACTCTGTGTCCCATGTGCAAACAAACTCTGTGCATATGTGGAACAGTTGCTGTGTATTTGGATAGATGTCTTTATGCAGGGGATGTAAAAAAGAAAACTATTTTGCTGTTCAGCCAGAACATGCTAAATTTGCTTCACAGTGTTTTGCTTCAGAAGAGTCGTGGTGATACTTGTTTCCTCTGAATGAGTTTTCCTTTCCTTGCTGTTACAAGGCCCTGTGTGTAAGCCTCCCGTTTTACTTGCCTGAGTACTTCTTATCGAGGTTCTTTAGTACATCTTAAAATGCTCTTTCTGGCTTGCTTAAACATGGGACATTATCACTACACTTTGTTTGATCTTGCTGTCTGATATGTTCCAGCGTATTGCCAGTTTCTAGCAAATCCACTGGTGCATGCTGCTGGCAAAAGCAAGGTTCACACCTCGTGATGTCCCCCTTGAAGATCTTGGTGTACAGCCTACTTGAATGCCACAGGCTTCTAGCAAAGCCTGTCAGTTATATGCAAATAGCTTGAAACGCTTTTTATTTTGTGACGTGGGTTATTGACCACTAGAATAAGAACATCTGAGCCTTTTCCTCTCAGTTGTAGTAAAAACTTCAGACTTGGCGTAATCTGCAGTTTTTTTGGAGAAGGGCAAGGCTAGATCTTTCTTCTCTAAGGCACTGAACTGGTTTAATTGAAAGAACAATTTGATTTGCTGCTGTAGCTGCTGCTACAGTAAAATAGCTTGGAATGCTAGCAAATTTTTACTTCTCTCACCCAAACCAAGGATTTAATACTGGCAGGTGAACTTCTGAAGGCTGCTATCAAGTATACAGAGACAATAACTGTCTTGGAGGTGGAACTTTGTCAATATTTTTTGCCTTGGGCCAAAAAACATTCACAATAATGGAGTGCTAAAGCCCTGCTCAGAAATGTTGCAGCTAGAGAAAGGGGAATTTATTCCAAGTTTTAGAGTGCAGTATTTTGGTGGGATGTGTGGTTTCTTAATCATCCTTATGTTGAAGCATCAACCATTAAGACATTTGGGGGACACCTAAAGGCATGCTTGTCGTTCAGTAAGCGCTGCCTTTATACTTGAGGTCATGCAAAGCTGGCTACATTACTGTCCTTAGTATTATGTTATCATGCATGTTTGAGACAGAATGTCTCTTCCTGTGGCCTCTAACCTGGGTAGAGGATTTATTTTAAAATTGTTTTAAAATATCCATAGTGGGACAGGGGAGAGAAAATTCCAAATTACAATACTGAGAAATTAAATAGGTGTTTACAAAGCTACTTTGCCTGTTTCTTTCTGAAATTTCTTTCTGAAATGATTATGAGGTGATAAGCATAAAATGATTTGAAGAACATATAATAGAAGCCTCTTGGGATTGTTCATATAATGTATTTTATAGTGCCATAAATAGCAAGCCAAGTAAGCTCTTATAAACTTATTTTATTAGTGCACATTGATTTATAATTATTAAGCCCAAGAATACAGACAAATGCTTGTTGTTTGGAAGCAGGTAAACAATTAAAGAAGTAGCTCTTTGCTGCATTGGGCAAAAGCAGGCAGGAGGGAGGGGACTCTGCTCTGGAGTGTGCCAGCCCCAAGGCTGACTTTCTCCTGGTTAACACTGTGATAGACTGTGTCAAATGCTGCTTTTTCCTCTTTACTTCTCTTTGAAAATGAAGATTTTCCCCCTTTTAAGGGCACTGGTGGGATTTTTTTGCACTATGCAAGTGCAAGAAGACCTCGGTTTGGTAAGACACACAAGAAAAGCTCTCTTTCATTGATGCCAGTATATGAATGCAGAAGGAAACAAAAAGGGACCTTGTTAGTTTCATCTGTTTTCAAGAATCAGTAAATACCAGGAGATGGTATTTTCTAAATTGAAATAAATAAATAATTAAATATAAAACCCTAGAAATACCTTTAGCTACCTATCTTTCCTTTAAGGTGGAATTAAAACAGTTGGAGACTAGGTGACTGTATTCTCCTAAAGGCAAGAAAAGTCTAACACAAACATTATATGCATGATATATTACTTTTACTGAGTACCAGTACTGAAGTTCTTTCAAACACAAATTTATTCATAGGGAGCATCATTGGAACAAGCCATTTGGTTTATTGTGTATTATGTTTCAAGCAGTTTAGGAAATTCTAGCTTTTTGTAACAGTCTTTGATAGTTTTGAGTGCAGTCCTCATTTTTATGTAGCTTATAGTGCAGGAGGCTCAGGTACTCTTTTTTCCAACTGCAAACCCATCTGTTTGTGTTCTTTTGATGCGTATATGATTCCTGTTGACAAGTATGCATGCATGTCAGAAAGACAATAACTTCATTTCTCAAAGGTTAAGTATACACCTTTATATATATATATATGAATATTCCCAGGGCATTTAGAAATTGTGCCTAGATTTTAAATAATTCATTGCCTTGAAATCTACACCATTAAATCTCAGATTTGTATTTTTAGATTAATTGCAGGAAAGGAAGATCCAGACCATGAGTGGCAGTCAGCTTTCTGATACACAGAGCAGTTCACCCTAGAATTCCATAGGGTCTTCACATGAATAAAATCGGCATTATGGTTTAAGGAGCTTGGATGGGAATTGTTAATCCAACCAGACTCTGATGTCTGGTTTAAGGCTATATGAAACATCTGGAGGTCTTTTGGCTGTGAATGTAGTACCATCCAGAGATTCAAGGCGTGCATTTTATTAGATATCAAAAGTTTTCTACTTTAAAGGTAGCTGAGTGTGTACTATGAATCTTTCGTTATATATACAGTATTGTTTGTTATTCCTTAAGTCATAGAGTATCCACTAATGCAATGTTGTATTTTCCTTCAGATAGAGCCAAGTAATAAAATTTAGATTTTATTTTCCATTACAGCTGCAAATTAGTGCCATATATATGTATGGTATTTTCTATAAGCAGGTGTGGGATTAAAATAGTTCTTGCAGCTAACTTGCTTGTTTACCATTTCCCAGCTAAGTATTAACATTCTTATCATTACTGCTGAAAAATGAGTATCCTCTGTAGTTTCATGAACTCTTGTATTTTAGCATTCTAACATACTTGTGGTGTTCCCTGTTTAAATAAATTCATGTTTGGATCAGAAAACACAAACCCTCTCCGATCTGCATTTTGCCATCCACAAATGGCAAATTTGTGGTTGGTAATTTTTATGAAAAGACTGAACAGCAAAAGGCAAAGCCTCAAAGTCTCCCCTCACATCTTAGCGAAGATTTAACAGCAGGATGACATAGTGAATAAGGGCCTGCTTCTGTGATTTGCTCAGTACCTCCTATGATTTACCCTTGGTGCCAATAAGGACAGGCAGTATTTTGCAGAGGATATGCATCCTGTGGTAGGAGCAGGTCCTAAGAGTTTTACAAAACACACTGTGAAGCAGCAACAGAAGTTCTAATCTAAACAAAAGCACACTTTTCATAATAAAAGGAATAAATATGTTTTATATTGTGGTCTTTGGGTTTCTTTTTGGGTTTTTTTGTTTGTGTTCCTTTTTTTTTAAAAAAAAAAATATGATAGCTGATGTACATGCTACTTAACCATATTGAACTATATCGAGTAAGTCACTCAGCCATTGCTGAAGAGCCAGGGATCCCGCTGGGGGTGCACTGCATGTAGTCCAGAGCATGCTCCCATTAGCAAGACGTTCCGTTGCAGGCACTGGGTGAGAACTTGCTCTGTCCCTGCAGCGGGAGGGAAAAACACTGTCCAGTAGTGCCTGTTGTGCTCCTCTCCTTTCCCTGTAACCTCACACCTTTTCCTTGCATTCAGTGACTGTATTGTACACCGAGGAGTACACAGAGCTGAGATTAAACTGTTAAAATGAAACGGTATTTGAGCTTTTCAAGCACGAACTAACAACTGATGAAAACACTTTTTCTGTTCATTTCCTTTAATGCTCTCCACAACCCACTCAAACTAAAATAATTGTACAAAAATCTAACATTTCCTTTGGAACAAGGAAGTGATTTTCCTCTTTCTCCTCTCTCCTTTCATACAGATGATTTTAAACATCTAGGGCTAGACAGCTCTGATGAAAGCTGTTTCTCAAATGTTTGTGTGGCACTGATTTTACATTATTTGATCTCTTATCCTCCAACCTTGTATCTTTTTTTCAGCCTGGTTAGGGGAACAGTTGCTGAATTAAAAATAGGCATTTAGCGGGCCAAATTCTTTCTTCTCTTAACCCATGCTACATCAGGAGAGTCCATGAGTTTGTACCTGTGTTAGTGAATGGAGAATTGGACTTTGCCTTTATCTGTTTTACTTTATGCATTTATTTTTGTCAAAGCATATTGTGTTTACTCACAGGTGTTAGTTATTGTAGCAATAATTTTTCTTCTTCATTGGTTTTGCTAGCTCTAGGAACATTTGCTTGTACATGGACAGCTTGCTCCTGCTGTTTCCTCTGCTCTTTTCCAGATACTAAGTCACATGAGAAAACAAATCACAGCATGTTTTTGTGGTACTACTTTTTGGTTAGCTAGTGATGTACTTTCTACAGGTGTTCTATATGATCAAAAATGTGACTAAACTGAAATACGAGAGATCATACATCCACATGGGATAATGATTTCTGGTCATAATGCTATCAGTAATAATACTTAGCTGGGACACAGTAAATAAGCATGTAAGTTAGGTGTACTGTATGTCTGTTTAGATGTCTGTTCAGGGTTGGGATTTGTCTTCTTATTAAGACATGACCACACTATAAAAATGTTCAAGAATTCATGTTCTCCCTGGTATTTGATTATACTGCCCATAAACCTCTGAGAAACATCACCTGCCGTAAAGTCAATGAAAAAAAAAAAGATGGAATTAAAGAAAACCCCGAGGTCTTTCAGCAGTTTGTGCCTGGCTCCAATATTCTGCGTGTTATTTTTCCACAGAAAGGCTCACATATTCACCTAACCAAGAAGAGATATTTCCTTGGATAAATGTATACATGTGCTGTGAGTTTCTTGTGTTCAGGCAAAGATGACTCTTGTTTTTATTCAGAACCTTTCACCTGCCTAGCTAAGCTCTGACTACATAATCAATGGGGAAGTGAGACCTTCTTAGACTGAATTAATTTCCAAGTTTATATCTGCTGTTATCGATGGATATTTTGTCATTAATATATAACAGTGTTTAAAATGAAATAAAATGCATGAAATTAGAACCAGGACATTTTTGGTAAGCATTATAGCATTTTAATGTTAATCTGAGGCAATTAAAGGCCAAATCTCAAACAGATGAAGGCACTCTACGTCTCCAGTCTTAGGAGACGAGTTAGTTGAAAATGATTTCTGAAAAAACCACAAGCTATCGATTGTGTTATTTGTCAGCATAGTTATTATGAGCATCTTAAATGCTATTCAGTTGTTCTGTCCTTAAAGCAAACGCACAAACAAAACCACAGACAATACGCAGGAACTTACTGCTGCTTTCACTTAACGATGGTGTTTCATTGCAGCTTTTTTGTAGTTAGAATAACTTGAGTTAGGGGTCATGGCACATAAAATAAAAGCTATGGAAGGGCATGTCTTTTGGAAAAGAAAACAAAATGTTGTATGTGGAAGACAGTACTGAAAATTAAAATTATATATTGAAAAATAATGTGATTAACTTTTTCTGAAAAGACAGTTAAATTTGATGCTATTATTTAGGCAGCAGCACTATGAACAGTGACTATATCTGGGGGAAGAAATGCTAGGAATTTTATTCCTCCCCATTCCCATTTGTTTCCCGGCATCTTCGTTGACGTTTGTCTCTATTTTTTCCATTATTATTTGCTAAATATATTATGACATTTTATTTACCTTGGTCATCTTTGAGACCTCTGTGTGCCTTCACAGTTCTGGCAATTTTACAAATAAGTCACCGATCATTATGCAGTAATACTACAGTTTACATGAAGACAGCATTATTTTTGTGCTGGAAGAAGCAGGTTTATACCAGATAGTTGGATTACTATATCTGCAGGTACGCGTACAGAATGCACCTGCCTGTATCTTTCTTTTTCATTAGCAGTTAGTAGTTTTTATTGAAGCAGTGTGTTACAGAGGTATTTTGGAGGTACGGTGGTGGAATCTACATTCTTCAACAAGACATTTCACTTTATGGATATATGTTATTTCTATGTGTTTAAAATAAGGTTACGTTGTTAGTCTTTTGTTAATTTCCAGATAATTAAACATTATTATCTATTTACCTATGAATAGATGTGATCTGTTTACAATATCAAAGATGTATATAAAGCACCCAGCTATAGCTGAAGCTCTAATTAAAATACATCATTGTTTGTCATGGTTTTAAGGCGAAAATTAAAAAGCGTTGCCAAATTAATCTTCAATCAAGAGTTCATTAATTAGCTAACCTTCTGTAAATGGGCTGCAGTTTGATGACAGCTCACTAAAAGACCATTTAAATGAATTCCTGATTGTATCAATCAGACAAGGGAAAAGAATTAGATTTGTGGCTCTTTTGCAGTAGTTCCTGCAAACATTTCCCCAACATTTAATGCACACAATGGATGTTATAAACTATTTTAAAGTGATGAATCCTTTTTATTACTGTCCCAAACTCTGTTGCTTCTTTGCTGTATATCAAGAGGAAATGTATAATGCTGCCAAGGTTTCATGATCCTGAACAGAATATTGCAGAGGAATATGCTTTATAACATAGTAATAAGCAGTTGCTTGAAATAACATTATAACTTTCCATGAGAGAAACATTTTGAACAAATTATTGATTATATAATAGTCTTTAGTAAAATTTACTTTGCTTCTGTCATGAATTTTAAAATATGAGGGCTTAAGTGGTCAGGTACTTCAGTTGCTTTTGTGCTAGCAACATAAAATTTCTGGACCTCTAGATTATCTGGAAATGTCTGCCATGAAAGTGACGAATTAAAGATGTTAGTGCTAGATACGGGTATATTTCTGTGTTACTTTAGTGCACGTACTATCTATCTAGACCCATCATAAGGCTAAAAAAAGAAGTTTAGAATGGGTTGTAGAAGTTAGTACATGATTTGGCGACTCCTTTTGTGATAAATAGGAGGGACTGGGATTTTTTTTTTTTGCATGTATTTAGTCTGTATGTCTGCCTTTTGTGGTTCTGTGTGAACATGTGTTTTATGAAAAGTACAGTCAAAATAACAGTCTCTATTTACTCTTGCCAAAAGTTCTCCTTCTAAAGTTTGTATAAACACACATTTAGTTAACATTTGGGTCGGTTATCTTCTTAGTGAAATAAAATGGTTTGAATTTTTTTTTGGGGGGGTGGGTGCAGTTACTTAGTAGGTTCATATACTCAAAACTCTTTGAAACAAAAGCATTAATTAAGGCCAAGAGAGATTGCATGTCCAAGCACTAAGTGACATATTGCATATTGTGACCCCTCAAATGTCTACAAATTGAACAGCCATGGTGATCTTTTTCTCCTCCATATAAATATTTCCATTTGTTTTGTGTTATATATACTGATGTTTTTAACCAGCTAACTGTAATTGATATATTATTCTAAATAATTGTAAAATACCACCCCATCTTGTTTGTGTAAATTATAGAAGTATGTTAAAATACAACTTAAGTTGAATTTATATTTTTCTGACCAGTATAGCATTGTACATTTTTGTTATCATCTGCCATGAGACAATAACATTGTCCAGCACTGCTACATCTGTTAAGTCTATCCTGCCAATTAAACCACAGAGCTGGTGTGGGTTTTTTCTTAGTCAAGGTGTTTATATCAACATTTCATACAGATACCGTAATCCAGTGTGAAGGAAAATCAGGTTTTTTTCCTCTGCGCTGATTTGCATATGCATGTCAAATCTAGCTATGCCATTTTTTTATGGTATTGAGGAAAACAAAATGACCTTTACTCAAGTTCTTAATAGTGGAAGGTTCTTATGTTCAGAATTTTCAGGTGGGTGGGGGGAAGAGCCTGGAAGAGCGAGCGCTGGCTGATTACGCCACTGATGCTCACAACAGTCTGATACAGTCTAATACACTAAAACTCTCTGCCTTCCTGTTATAATTGCATCTCTGCTCAAGGCTACTATAGTTAGGCTACATTAAATCTCATTGTCAGTCAGGCTGCATAAGGCTCAGGAAGCTCAAGGGCTGGATGGGCAATGTGATCTTCCTCAAGAGCAACTTCTCGCATTGCTACTTGCTTGTCTTCTCACAGGCTGCTGCATTACTGTGTACATAATGGACACCCCTTACATAAATTATGTAACTTGATTTCTCCCCCTGTCTGACACACCCGATTTGCTTAAAAATAAATATGAGTCTGGTAATCTAGGTTGCCCGTTCTCCTTTTAGCTAGCTGCACATGTTATTTTTCGTGTTGAACAAAAAGAAAAAGCAAAAAGTCACTCATTCAGTTATCAACCCACATGTAGTGCGCATGTAGAAGATGGGTCATGTACACTTAACACATATGATAAAATACAGGAGCTTTCAGCAGGGCTTCTATCAAAATAATTACCTAAGCAATTATCTGTGCTATTCAGCTAACTTTTGCATGTGATGGTGTTTCTATGCTTTTGTGTTCGTCAACCTTACTGCTTTGAGTTCTCTTAGGAACTATTAGACTGACAGTTTTCAAATTGTGCAGAAAAGACAAAGAAAGAGAAAAGGGCTTTTTATAGAAAATTGTGCCTTTATTACAGGTAGTTAATAAGTATTAATATCGTAAAAAAATCAATGGGTTAAATGCCATTGTATGATTTTAACTGGTGCTCAGATTTCGATCCTGTGCAGATTGCCTGCATTTTCAGGAAGTCGTCTTTAAGAATCTCAACACTGCAATTCTTTTCCTCCCAAGTGCAACACTATGTACAAAAAAAGGACAAGCAAACCCTGATGTGCCATGCTTGTGTGAATTTTGCAAACCATATTCCTGATCCTGTAGATTGATACAAGCAGGAATATAAACAAACTGTCCCTGAAGCGTGCACTTCAGGATCATTTTGTCATTCAACTCTGTAGTAGTAGTAGTAGCAGCAGCAGTATCAGTAGTAATAGTAGTAGTAGTAATTATCATTATTATAATTTTTAATGCCGTGGCTTGTTGGCTTTTGTATGTATATCAAATTAGGTATGTTTTAATTCTTGGATCTTCAAAGGATACTTACATATGTCGATGAACTGCCTAAGCTTCAGGCAATAGTATCAGTTGAATTTTTTGTACAGACAGAAGAGTGCATACTAATTATTGTGTACTTTAAAAAGACAAAAACTATTTTATTGTGCGTGAGGAATTGTGTTGCTCTCTGCCTTCTTATATGAAACTGTTTTCATTTTAAGAATGTGGGCTTTGTCTAGCAATAAGCTTTGTATTATGTAAAGGAAAACCTTGCAAGGAATAATACAGTCTTTTATTAAACGGTTTGCTGCTTTGTCATGGCAGTTTTCTTTTAGTGCATCATGGGTGAGGAAGAGAAGGATGGTTCATAGGTGGGAAACTCCGCTAATACATTTATATTTAGTGGTTGCAGCCTCCTTTCCCGTTACTGGCAAAGCCTTGAGAAAAGTAAACCATGTGCTTTTGTACTGTCATACTTGATTTGGACTATATTCTCACTGTTGTTTGAAGCTAACATGAAACGCAGTGTCTGCATGACCCATTTTAGCAGCCCATTATCATAATTTCACTGTCGTATGGCCACTGAGTTAATGTACTTACAAATGACAGAGAAAGTGTGTTACATGACCTTAGGGTTTTCAAAAATGAAATGACGTAGGAGGTCGTATTTCAAAGAATTGTTAAAGAGTAGGGTTTGGGGGGGGTCAGCTTTTGGCTTTTTTTTTTTTTTCCCCCTCACCTTAAAGTTTTCTAGCTTGTAACAACAAGAAGGTATCTTTATTCCTTGATAGGCAAAAATACTAAAAGTTTAAGCTTGGTCAAGCTGTGGATTTTAGCCATTAGCTTAATAATTTTAACTAATGTAAAAGTCTAAATGCAGTCTATTTTAATTATTTTAATTATTTTTTTCATTGTCATTCATCCATGTTCCTGGTATAATTAAGTTAAATTGTCTTTTGTATTTCTTTATTTTGCTGGGTATGGATTTGTTTTGTTTGTTTGTTGTTTCTTAGTTTGTTTTGGTGTTTTTTAAAGTAATTATTTTGAATGAAAGCAGCAAAGGAAGTATGTTTCCTGGATTTGCTACAATGGGGCTATCTTCTGGTTGATCATATGATGCGACAGTGCTAGGAATAATTTTGGTTTGAAAAATAATCTTTTTTAAAAAATGTCTTTCTCAATTTGAGTTTAAAGCAGATCTGAATGTGTTTCTTAAGTAAGTGACACTGGCATTTTATCAGTGCACAGTGTCCCCATACTTCCCAAATTTTATGGTGTCATGAACTTACATTGCTAAAACCCAGCATAGTGAGTGATTGATGTTTCTTTCATCACAGAAGGGGTTACATTGAGGGTAAACCACAGTGGCTATGATATATATCCAGTAAATGAGGAAACGGCAGGAGAAACCACAAACATGTAGTCCAAGTAGCATATCCTCACCTTTTCCTCATAAAGTTAGGTACTGAAAGGAACCGCCTTATCTTTGCCTTACCCTTGTTAAGTTGGAAATCCTGTAGGCAGCACTCTGCTTGAAAGGCCTCTCCATCTCCTGCTTGAACTAGCGTTTGTACAAACACAAGAGTATTTTTCCTTTTCCATAGAAATAGACAGAAGTCTGGCTTATTGTAAAAAAAGCAGCCAAAACCCCAAAACCCCCAGCCTTTGTTGTGATTAATATATTCTCTGAAAGTGAAACTATGTGAGAAAACTAAGGAATCTAATCATTTTGTTTAAGAACTTATGTGGCAATGCTAGAAACACGAAGTGGGAAAAGGATCTACCTAAGCTCATCTCCTTTACCACCCACAGGCCAAGCGATTTGTGACTCTTGAGTTAGGTTTGGTCATGTGGGCTTGCGTAGGTAACCTGCAGTCAGTCACGGTGGTGTTGTGTGGTTTGGTAGGTGAGTTGCGTGAGCAGTATTTTGACTTGGAGACCTTATCCAGGCAGAAGCCACCTTATGTTAGTGGGAATTTTGTCTGAACAAGGACTGGAGAATGAATCAATATTCTTTGCTCAACCAGAGTTAGAAACCCTCCAGCCTCTGACCCTACTGACACAAATGGTTTTATTTAAAATTACTAATTTTTGAGAAAGCTCCCGAATGCTATCTTAACAGGCTAATGCACCTTGAATTGGTTTGAAGGTAAAATGCGATTGCCATGTTGCCTTACATAAATTTTGGAGCTCAAGACAATTGTCTTTAAAATATTATTTTCTGTTTTTCTATCTATCATTTCATAGCAAAGCTAAATAATAATGTAACAATAGCAAAAACAATAATACTGTAATTTATTTGCTGAATTTAGCATTGTAAAATTGCTTTGTTGCTTGGTTTTCACTGGCACTAAGGGACTGCTCTCATTTTACACCCAGGCAATCCCATTGATTTCAAATACAATCTAAAGGGGTTGTCTGCTTATAATAGAGGGCAGAATTTGACTTTCATTGCTGGGTGTAAATGACGGCAGAATTTAACTTTGAGGTCTCGATCCTGCAGGAAACCCCTAAGCACAGCTCTGTTCATTAAAGAACTTAGCCGTGCTTTTAACCTTAAATAAGGTTCCTTTGCTCGTGCGTATGTTTTGCAGGGCACTTAGGCACACACTTAAATTTCATTAACATTGGTGTGCCCAAGCACTTTGAGGCAGGATGCATGCACAGCTTCACGGATTGGAGCAATTTTGCATGCTTCGAAGGTGTGAGCCGTGTGGTGGATGTACCTTCCTGGAGTGTAGTGGGACCTCCTGCCTTCAAGTCCCCTATCCTCGCCAGACCACGGTCC